>NC_057794.1:147598395-147628701 GCF_018294505.1 Triticum aestivum | reverse complement strand
AAATCCTCTAAGTGGAGAGCAATCCTCCCACTCGGGGGCTTGGCTGCGACCCATACTCGCCTAAGTTCAAAATCCTCCGATTGGAGAGCAATCCTCCCACTCAGGGGCTTATCTGCGACCCCGTACTCACCTAAGTTAAAAAATCCTCCGAGTGGAGAGCAATCCTCCCACTCAGGGGCTTAGCTGCGACCCCGTACTTGCCTAAGTTAAAAATCCTTCGAGTGAAGAGCAACCCTCCCATTCGGGGACTTAGTTGCGACCCCGTACTCGCCTAAGTTAAAGGAACCACTCCGAGTGGCCGATTCACAAAGTACAATGTACGCTCCATCCCGATCTGCAAGGACGACGAGGTGCAGGTCGTGGGCAACACCTAGTGCTCTTACCCATGATCCTATCTATGGAGCTGCGTTACAAGTACAATGTACGCTCCATCCTGATCTGCAAGGACGACGAGGTGCAGGTCATGTGCAACACCTAGCATTCTTGCGCGTGATCCTCTCGACGGATCTGCGTCACAAGTACAATGTACGCTCCATCCTAGTTCGCAAGGACGACGAGGTGCATGTCGTGCGCAGCACCTAGTGCTCTTGCCCATGACCCTCTCGACGGAGCTGCATCACAAGTACAATGAACACTCCATCCTGATCCGCAAAGATAGCATCTATTCTGAGTAAAGAATCAAGATTCAATCAGAATTAAAAGATTTGACAACAAAGCAACCATGTTGAACGGAAAAACCAAGTTCGGATAAATCCAGCAAGTTCCAGAACCACGAACAAAAGTACTCGGGCTTCAGGCCCGAAGGAGTTTAACGGTTAAAAAATCACTCGGCATTCCGAGGCAAATAAAAGTGAGGCTTAAAGTTTGTTCACTCGGCAGGAGGAGGGCTAGCTGGCTCGACAAACTCGTCCAAGTCGATTCCATCAGCAATACGAGTGGCAGCGTCGATGAAGGTCTCCATGAAGGACTGGAAGTTATATCTCTTGGTGTTGGCAACCTTGAGGGCCACGAGCTTTCCTTCATTGACTTCCTTGCAATGGACGCGGACCAGAGTCAGAGCCACATCGGCACCACACCGAGCAGATGACTTCTTCCATGCCTACACTCGACCGGGGATCTCGTTGAGTCGAGTCATCAGAGACTCGAGGTCATTCTGGAACGTCTCCCTCAGCCAGAGCTCCGCGTCTATCCGTGATACCGCCGGCTTTAGTCAAGCCAGATAATTGGTGGTACTAGCGAGGCAAGATTCCAGTCGCAGCACGTTCATTGTAGCTTGATCCTTGATGGGGGAGTTTATAGGGTCCAGCTCGGTCTCAATCCGCCTGGTCTCTTCCTCAAGTTTTGACAGAATTCTGCACACACAGAAAATTGATGAGTCGACAACTATACGAAGAGTCGATAGTGGAAAATCAGTTGGACAAGGGAAAGTACCTTCAAGCATAAGAAAAAGCTTCTTGGCGAGTCCTTGTTGACATGGATTTTGACCAAGATAAGTAAAAAGCATAAACCGCATAAAATGTAAACACAAAACGGCAAAAATATATTTTATAATGAAAAATAATCAATTATAATCAACCGCTCAAATTGGTGATTGAAAAAATAGGCCTATGATGTATTTCCAAATGTCGATAATGTGAATACTAATCAATTATAATCAACCGCTCAAATTGGTGATTGAAAAAACAGGCCTATGATGTATTTCCAAATGTCGATAATGCAGATACTGAAAAGGGCCAAGAAATTATAAAATGAGTCAAAATAATAGTCATGAAGTGTCATCTTAAAAATATAGAGGACACATGGCTCGCATACACATATGTTGTCACCGACGGAGAATTCTAATGTCGACATAAATTCAAATCATCTTAGACTCAATTGGTATTACTAAAATACTGGATCACAGAGTAAATTTGGACATTATTCCAGCAATGTTAATGAAATTTCATACAACACATATAAAAGGGAAAATGTCCCGTGTGACGACATATAAAAAATATGTGAGAGTATTATCAAAATATTGGTGTATAATTTTGATTGAAAAAATATCCTTTCACTCATTTTTTTCATATGCCATGTTAAGGAAGTAAGCCTCAGCGGCCATTTCAATTGATCAAGCTTGGTTCATTTAAATAAATTTATTAAAAGAAAGGAACAATGGCTACGTACATGCATGCATATCCTATTCCATCAGCCCATGGCATGCAAGCAAATTAGTTCGTGCCCAGAGCCCACACGTTACATGGCCTGATTAAGCCCAGCTGATGAGACATTGCCAGTAATTAGTGATTAAACAAATAAAAAAGGGAAAGGAGCCAGCCACGCTCCCATGTTCATGGACATGATCCCACGATCAGAACATGGACAGGCGCGCATCCAGCCGGCCCTCCACTGCTTCCCTCCCTCCCTATAAATACCAGGCCGCTAGGCTGCTCTCAGGTCGCTCATTTTCTCATCCACACGCCGCTGCTGTCGCTCGCTCATCACCGATCATTCATCCATCCATCTCTCCCGCACATACATATGCTCCAACATAGCTAGCCTGCAACCACGTCGTCGGCCATTCGTTCATCATCGTCGCTCGCCGGCCGTTCGTCTGCTCGCCGTCGTCGCCGTAGTTCGTCTGCTCGCCGTCGTCACCGCCGTTCGTCCGCTCGTCGTCATTGTCGCCTGCTCGTCGTCATCGTCGTTGCCGGTCGTCCGCTTGCCGTCGTCTACGCACTCATCGCCGGCCATCTGTCTGCTCGCCATCATCGCCGCCAGCCATCCGCTTGTCGTCTGCATCGCTCGCCTCCGGCCGTCCGACATCCACAAGCTACACATACCAGCAGCTGCTCATCTACATCACCACTTTAGAAGTACGCGAGGGAACCCAGGGAAAGGTGAGAATACATGGCCACCTTCTCCATCCCTTATTGATAGATTATGCTTTAGTTTCGCCGTACACATCATATATGTTCGGTGCTGCCCAATTAATTCTCTCTTGGTTCGATCTCATGGTGATCTTGATCCCATGTTGATACAAATCAAGATGATAAAATGAATGCCTAGTCTGGTCACATACTTATCTTCAATCCCATATTGATGCGAGCTAAGTGTGCGTGTGTAATCAAAATTCCTCTTGTCTTGGTCTCATGGTGATCTTGCATCCCATGTTGGTACAATTCAAGACTCAAATATATCCACCGATGATGCTTTGCTTTCACCACATATCTCATATATGTTCGGTGCTACCCACAAAAGTCTTCTTGTTTTGGTCTCATGGGATCTTGCATCTCATGTTGATACAACTCAAGAGTAAAAAATATGTTCCTTCTTGTTTTGGTCTCATGGGATCTTGCATCTTATGTTGATACAATTCAAGAACAAAATATGTCCATCTTGGTTTGGTCTCATGGTGATCTTGCATCCCATGTTGATAAAAATCAAGGATAGAAATGAAAATAATCCTCATATTGATTTGGTTTCATAAAGCCCTATGTTGTTGGAAATTCAGGCATATTTCTTCCATATAAGTTATAGTCTGTCCGGATCCCTAAATCCAGTCATTGTTGCATCATGTGGTGCTAGTTATGTAATCATGAAGCAAAGACCAAAGAAATGATAATATTTGCATGCCATCTGCCTACTTAATTTCATCATGTCCATGACATAAATCGAGAAATACTCCTGTTTGGTTACACTACAAGCATATTGTGCTATGTTGGTGATAATACAAGCATGAAGAAACCACCATAATTCACTTGGTTATGCTACACATGGGCACAATGCTGCTACATGACAGTAGTACTAATACAAGTGAAGTGAAACTCTATAAAAAAATATTATCATGCACTTGAAATTCAAACCCATATAAGTATTTGACTAGATTCACTTAGTCACATAAGATAATCTCTCAGATAGATTAAAATTAAACCATGCATCCCTTTCATATAGGTGCATGCATCTACAAAATCTAAAAATAACTAGGGTCATTGCCTATGTTTCTTGCACTAAACATAACATAGTGCGACCGAATATGTCATCACTAAATTTCATATGGCCTCGCATATGATGGCCCAATGCAACGGTATATAAGTTGCTATAAAGTAAACCATATCCCACCACTTCATGCATGCATACAGAAATTACATGCATGTCAAAATTAACTCATAAAAAGAGTTACCCCCCATATTGCACATACACTCGTTAGCTAGTTAACCATTGGATAGATCTTCATATGAGTAGAAAGACAACCACTACATATTTGGGATGGTTAATGAGCTAGGCATGGACGTGCTATATGAATGAACATTGTCAAATCATGAATGTTATGCAATGCATATGTTAGCATAGACGAAGTTCAAGGCTCCCCGAGTACGCAGGCGTCAAAGACAGCGAGGAGGACTTTTATTTCTACATTCTGTAGTCTTCTTTTATTTCTACATCTTGTAGTACTCATGTGTTGTGATGCTATGTAATATATATGTTGGAATTCTTAATCAGGGGTTTTCTCTTCGGAGATGTAATTAACATAATTTTTATGTAAAAGTTCTGGAAATAAAGTACCTGCAATGTTTGATCTTTTCTTTTATTGTATGCATTTATGCGCTTAAATTTATTAACTCTGTATCAATGACGTGGACGCATGTTTCACGCCTGCCATTTTCCCATCATCAGTCCTCCCAGATAAACCTCCAGCTCGTCTCTCTTCCTAGTGAGATCTCCAACTTTGTCGGTCAGAGCCACCTTGTCCTTCTTCAGCTGCATGACTTCTTTGTTGGTTTCATTGATGGCAGTCTTCAATTTGGCGTTTTCTTCTTCTAACTTGCCGACTGAAGCCAGCTTCTTGTCGGCAAGTTCAGTTCTCTCCCGCGCCGTCTTCTGATTTGCGGCAAGGTCAAGGTCCTTCTGCTCCAACGCCTGCTTCATTTTTTCTAGAGAAATAACATTCCTCAGACGAGCTTGGAGTTGTCTATTTTCACTACACACATCTGTTCGAGTGGAGTCACTCGGTTCAAAAGGCGAAAAGTAAAGTTGGCAAAGCAAACAGTCGACAAGTAGTTACCTCCCATAGCAGCTGCTTCATCCTTGGCCTTCTATAGATTTTTCTTAGCCAGTTCCAGATCAAGGTTGAGCTGAATTTGTTTCTGCTCTAGTTCAGTGAACTGAGCCCCGAATGCACAAGATTTCTGCAATCGACGGATAAGACACGTCAGTCAACTGGTGGTGAACAAAGATCGATCGCTTCTGAGTGATAAGATACAAGTTCAGATCATTAGGGCAAAAAGAGTTTTAAGACTACTGCCAAATCAAACATTCAACAGTAGTCTCGGGGACTACATGAGGGAGTCCTGGATTAGGGGTCCTCGGACAGCCGGACTATATACTTTGGTCGGACTATTAGACTATGAAGATACAATATTGAAGACTTCGTCCCGTGTCCGGGTGGGACTCTCCTTTGCGTGGAAGGCAAGCTTGGCAATTCGGATATGTAGATCTCCTCCATTGTAACCGACTCTGTGTAACCCTAGCCCCCACCGGTGTCTATATAAACCGGAGGGTTTAGTCCATAGGACGACAACAATCATAATGATAGGCTAGCTTCTAGGATTTAGCCTCTACGATCTCGTGGTACATCAACTCTTGTAATACTCATATCATCAAGATCAATCAAGCAGGAAGTAGGGTATTACCTCCATCGAGAGGGCCCGAACCTGGGTAAACATTGTGTCCCCCACCTCTGGTTACCATTAGCCTTAGACGCATAGTTCGGGACCCCCTACCCGAGATCCGCCGGTTTTGACACCGACATTGGTGCTTTCGTTGAGAGTTCCACTGTGCCATCACGATAAAGGCTTGATGGCTCCTTTGATCATCGATAACGATGCGATCCAGGGTGAGATTTTTCTCCCCGAACAGATCTTCTTATTTGGCGGCTTCGTACTGCGGGCTAACTCGCTTGGCCATCTGGAGCAGATCGAGAGCTACGCCCCTGGCCATCAGGTCAGGTTTGGAAGCTTGAACTATACTGCCGACATCCGCGGAGACTTGATCTTCGACGGATTCGATCCCATGTCAGGTGCGCTGCACAGTCACGACGAGCATGACTTAGCTCTGCCGTCAGACGGTGTTCAGGAGATCACACATGTGGCTACTCCGGCCCTCAATCCGGAGCAGATCGTGCCATCCGAGGACGGGTGGATAGACCCCGCCACGGAGGCCGCACAGTCAACGGTGATAGAGCCGAATACTGACTTCACCTCCTATGAGACCTGTGTTACCGGACCCTTGGATTCATCCCCGGCCACAGGCTCCAAACCGCTTGCGTCCGTGCCTATCGAATCTGACTGGGCACCGATCATGGAGTTTACCTCCATGGATATCTTTCAGCACTCGCTGTCGGTGTCAAAACTGGCGGATCTCGGGTAGGGGGTCCCAAACTGTGCGTCTAAGGCGGATGGTAACAGGAGGCAGGGGACACGATGTTTACCTAGGTTCAGGCCCTCTTGATGGAGGTAATACCCTACGTCCTGCTTGATTGTTCTTGATAATATGAGTAGTACAAGAGTTGATCTACCACAAGATCGAAGAGGCTAAACCCTAGAAGCTAGCCTATGGTATGATTGTTGTTGTTGTACGGTCTAAACCCTCCGGTTTATATAGACACCGGAGGGGGCTAGGGTTACACAGAGTCGGTTACAAGGAAGGAGATCTACATATCCGTATTGCCAAGCTTGCCTTCCACGCCAAGGAGAGTCCCATCCAGACATGGGACGAAGTCTTCAATCTTGTATCTTCATAGTCCGACAGTCCGGCCAAAGGATATAGTCCGGCCGTCCGGATACCCCCTAATCCAGGACTCCCTCAGTAGCCCCCGAACCAGGCTTCAATGAGGATGAGTCCGGCGCGCAGATTTTCTTCGGCATTGCAAGGCGGGTTCTTCTTCAAACTCTGAGTACCTGCTAAATATTGTCCAGCTTCTCGTAAATGTTGCGCTTCTTGTCTTCTGCGTCCAATAATGGCCATCTTCCACGTGTCAAGCGAATGTGAGGAGCCATGGTGTTTTTACTTTTACCACCCCATCTATGTGAATGAACTATCTATTAAAGAGATGAGGATCATCAGATCCAAACCACACCATCCTCCCTCAGCGAGCATTCATCGGAGTGCGCCCGAAAAAATCCATCCCAACATGGCCGAGCAGCGCAGCTCCTCCTCTCGCTCCCGCAGCCCCAAGCCCAGAGATTGGGAGAAGTGTTCCGTCCTGCATAGCCAATTAGTGAAGATACAGACCCGGGGATTCCTCCCTCCAGCGTATATGGTCCCGATTCGAGCCGGGCTCGCCACCTATAATGGCGGGGAGCAAGCGGAGAGCTTTCCCAACCCTTCTAAGGGAGAGCGGGTATGCCTTGTCCCTTATCTGTTAAGGGGACTCGGATTTCCAATCCATCCATTTCTCCGAGGGCTCCTGGAGTCCTACGGCCTCCAGTTGCACAACCTCACCCCTGCCTCCATACTGCACATCGCTGGTTACGTAGCCCTTTGCGAGCTGTTTCTGGGTTGCGAAGCTCATTTCACGCTGTGGAAGAAGTTGTTCTGCCTTGTGCCCCGTACACAGAGGGGATCAATATACCAAGTGGGCGGAGCCGAAGTATGGTGCATCGCCGGGACTGGATACCTATCCGGTACCCCGAAGAAGATGTCTGAGGACTGGCCTTCGGAGTGGTTTTATATGGAGGATGTTCCTCTCTCGGATCCTATCCGGATTGGTCTTCCTGAGTTCGACAACGCCCCTTTGAAGAAACGCCTAAGCTGGCGCCCACGGAGCCCATAGGAGGAAGATGATAGAGACGTATTTTATCTGATGGGCCGGATAAAGTTGCTGGCCAAATCAGGACTGACCATAACCGAGGTTATGGCAATACGCATTACACGGGGGATGCAGCCACTTCAATATCGAGGCCACCCCATGTGGCACTTCAACGGGGAAGATGATGCCACTCGCTGCGGGCGCAAGGGACCGGACTCAGTTGCTGCTCTAGCAAAAATTCTATCCGATCTATATAAGGTGGAAGAAGAGGAGTTCCTCCGCATCAAGCCACGGGATGGATTCTCCATGAACAACCCTCGAAGCTGGGTGAGCTTCCGCTCTTTTTACTTCCATCCTACCCTTGTTTTCGTGATAAATATTTACCTTGCCGTTTCATCGCAGGAACTGTGTAAGGCGGTAGGGGAGATTAATAGCCCACCTCCACAACCGGAGGATCCTGAGCGGGTCCTCGACCCCGGCCTGAAAGAGGATCCGGACATATTCGTGGAGCTGATTGATAGGATTTTCTATCAGCTAAGCTGTCATGACGCCATGGTGGCCATTATAGCCGACTACCCTGGGCTACTTCCAGCCTCGCAGGTAAATGAGACTGGAGTCCCAACATTTGAAAAGGATTTCCTTTCATGCACTTCACCTACCGTATACAAGCGGTGTTTTATAGGGAAGGCCCTCGGGACGCCATGCCAAGCCCGCGGTGACTCGCCAACAAGGGGTTTCAAAACCGGACAGGCTAAAAAGGAAGGCGGTCTAGACGGAGACGTCGGCGCAGAGGTATGATGCAACACCTCACTCCACGGTTGTCGCCTTTAAAAACATAATAACACCCGTGTTTCCTAGAAGGAAGAACGGTCGTCGGACAATATCCGGAGAGGTCGCCGATCACGCCTCTACCAGTTGGGCTCCAGGGCCGGACACAGAGGCAGAAGCTAACACGAGGTACATGCCAGATGCTCCTTCTACAGAGGATGCGGATAAGATATCTGCTACAAATTCCAAAGTGGAAAGCGCCATGAATCACAGGCGTCGCCGAGCCGTACTTCGTGACGCTTGTTTCTCCCGAGAGGCGCTTGATGCATTCAACTCGGGAGATGCGTACATCCGTGCTGCTCAAAATGGTCTAGCCAGAGCCAGGGACCAGCATGTAAAGGATGTACGGGTAAGAAAATTTGATGAGTATATATATCAGTAGCCCCTGAGACTTGAAACAGTTGGCACAACTGATTTAAGGATCATTTATTGTGCAGGTTCTTACAGAGAAGAATACTCGACTGTCACATGAGCTGGAGGAATGCAAGACCCAACTTCGGGCCACCGTTGCCGCATTGAAGGAACCTGAAAAGTCCCCAGCTGGTAACATTTGTTGCAAAGAATGATAGGTACCATATAGTGTGCGGCATGGCTGCAGATCTAACAATAGATATTGCAGATGACTCCGAAGAGAATCCGGAGGACCAGCATGTCATACGACAGCTAAAGGCTGGCGAACGCGTGCTGACTAAGGTCAGGCGGGAGAAAAACAATCTCCAAGATGCCAATACCAAGCTGAGCGTGGAACTGAAAGATGTTCGAGCCCAGCTTGCGGACTCCAAGAAGGAGAATAAGCGGCTTCGACGCGGCATTTTCAGTAAGTTCTTGAACGAACCCTTAAAAAGGTGCGGCGGAGAAGCCGACTAACAGAGTTATGTCTGCAGGTATGCTGACGGGTCGTCCCACGGAGGAGATGCTCGGGCCTGCAGGTGATCTTCTACCCAAGCTCTCACAACTGCACGAACAAGTTCAGCAGGTGATGCAAGGTATTGCCCAGGCCTTGTGGCCATCCGTCTCCCTGCCAGCAGGCATTGGAGAGCTTGCGGAGAAGCTCAAGGGAGCATGGCGGCGCTTCCTATTATGGAAGATATCGGCCTGCCGTCAAGGTGCCAGGGAAGCCTGGGCCATGGTGAAGACGCAGTATACCAAGGCTGACCCAAACCATATGGCCGAGGTCGGACCTGTGGGGCCCGATGGGAAAGAGATCCCCGTTAGCTTAGTGTATGGGCAAGTAGAATTGGCCGCAAAGTATTCCCAACAGGATTGTAGGCTAGACAGCCTGTTGGATGGTATAGAAGAGGAATTTAGTCAGTCTACATGACTATGTAATTAAAGTGACATGTATAATGCCTTCTAGCCAGTTTGTAAATCATTTGTCATGGCGGACCATTTCCCTTCAACCTCGGGACCCGATAATCCGGAGTGTATCTGAATACCCGCTCAGTTATATAAGAACCGGGGTATGCGTGGAAACCAGGCGTAGGGGTCATTAGTGCTTGAACAAACAAGTACCCAACTAGTTATGTTATATTACATGGGTAGTAAGAAACATCTTCCAGGGAGAATAGTTCCATTAAGGGTTCCTTTCCCTGGGTACGCATGCCCTAAAGTGCATGTCCGTACTACGAGAGGAGACGCGGGCAAAAACATATGGGGGCACATATAGAAAATAAATAAAAATCATCTTTTGTTCACCGACCGAATATTCGCTTAAGAACGCTAGCTTTCGGCTTCACCCAGTCTAAGGTACACATCCGGCTGACCCGGCAGTAACAATCACAGAGGTGCTCCCCTTATGCCCTAGATGAATTAACAGGAACGTAGGGCATAAATACAAGAGCCAGGCAACCCAGCTTGGCCAAAACTTAAGTCATATTGATGCATATAATGGCGAAGAAAAGGTACATGTGGAAGAATAACACATGTGTGGAGCATGAAGCCCAGATAAATAATTAAGCTTCTGTGTAAGAAGCCCCCAGGTATAATGAGCGTGGTTAGCGCGTCAATAGTGTGCAAGCAAGGCACAAGTTGGCCCTTGAAGGCCTTGAGAAAGAATAAAAGAAAGAAAGAGAAAAAAGACAGATAATGTATATGCAAAAAATGGACAGAGGAAGGAGACACACTTAGAGTCCGGCACTAGGTGTAGAATCTTCGGAGCCTGGCTACGTTCCATGGGTTCGGCTCAAGTCGATTATTCGATGCATCCCGCAGACGGTACGCTTCACCGGTCAGAACTTGGTCAATAATAAAGGGACCTTCCCATTTGGGATCGAGCTTGGTCTTTTTCTTCTCCGGCAGGCGTAGAACTAGCTCGCCAATGTTATAAGTTTTGGCCCGTACCTCTCTGCTTTGGTATCTGTGAGCCTGTTGCTGATAGAATGCGGAACGGGCTTTTGCCACGTCGCGCTCCTCCTCCAGGGTGTCTAGACTGTCCTACCGATCGAGCTCGGCTTCTCTTTATTCGTACATGCGCACTCGAGGTGAGTCATGAATTATGTCACAGGGCAGAACCGCCTCTGTGCCGTACACCATAAAGAAGGGTGTGTATCCGGTAGTACGACTCGGCGTGGTCCGCAGCCCCCAGAGTATGGAGTCGAGCTCCTCTACCCAGTGCGTGTTAGACTCCTTTAAGGACCGCACCAATTCGGGTTTGATGCCGCTCATGATAAGACCATTTGCTCGCTCAACTTGGCCGTTAGTTTGTGGGTGATAGACAGAGGCATAATCGAGCTTAATGCCCATGTTGCTACACCAGAGTTTTACCTCGTCGGTCGTGAAGTTCGTGCCGTTGTTAGTGATGAGGTGTGGGGGATGCCATAACGGTGTACAACCCCGGATATGAAGTCTATCACCGGTCCGGATTCGGCCGTTTTAACAGGTTTGGCTTCTATCCATTTGGTGAATTTATCCACCATGACCAGTAAGTATTTTTTCTTATGGGTTCCCCCTTTAAGGGGTCCAACCATGTCAAACCCCAGACCGCGAAGGGCCAGGTAATGGGGATTGTGTGGAGGGCGGTGGGTGGCATGTGGCTTTGGTTTGCAAAAAGCTGGCAACCGACACAGCGTTGGACCAAGTCATGTGCATCTAGCCGGGCCATCGGCCAATAAAAACTGTATGGAAGGCCTTGCTTACAAGGGCCCGGGTTGCGGCGCGGTGGCCGCCGAGTCTGGCGTGAATTTCTGCCAAAAGCTTCCACCCTTCCTCTTCGGAGATGCACCTTTGAAGGACTCCGGTAGTGCTTTTTTTATACATCTCTCCCTCGTGGACCCTGTAGGCTTTAGATCGCCGCACTATGCAGCGTGCCTCATTTTGGTCCTTGGGAAGTTCCTGCCTAGTGAGGTAGGCCAGGAAAGGTTCTGTCCACGGGGCAATGATGGCCATTATTACGTGGGTTGAAGGTGTTATTTCGGTGGCAGAGCCTCCGATTATGTCAGAGCGTTCGGTATCGGGCATTTGGCCGGGTCCGGACTATTGTTACCGGTGTCCCCTTCCCATACCACGGATGGCTTAAACAACCTCTCCAAAAAGATGTTGGGGGGACCGCATCGTGTTTTGCGCCAATGCGGGCGAGGATATTTGCCGCCTGATTGTTTTCCCGAGCCACATGGTGAAATTCTAGCCCCTCGAACCGAGCTGACATCTTTAGGACGGCGTTGCGATAGGCCGCCATCTTCGGATCCTTGGCATCAAAGACTCCATTTGTTTGGGATATTGCGAGGTTCGAATCCCCACGCACCTCCAGGCGTTGAATGCCCATGAAAACTGCCATCCGAAGACCATGTAACAGGGCTTCGTATTCGGCTGCGTTGTTGGAGTCTGTATACAGTATCTGTAGTATGTATTGAACTGTATCTCCGGTTGGGGTCGTCAGGATGACGCCAGCCCCCAGACCAGCCAGCATTTTGGAGCCGTTGAAGTGCATGATCCAATTGGAGTATGCACCGTACTCTTTAGGGAGTTCGGCTTCCGTCCATTCGGCGACAAAGTCGGCCAATACTTGCGATTTAATGGCTCGTCGGGGTTTGTATGTTATGTCGAACGGGAGGAGCTCAATGGCCCATTTGGCAATCCGGCCCGTGGCGTCGTGATTGTTTATAATATCATTAAGTGGCACTTCCAAGGCTACTGTAATTCAACACTCTTGAAAGTAGTGTGGCAGCTTCCGAGATGCCATGTATACCGCATAGGCTATCTTTTGATAATGTGGGTACCGTGATGTGCATGGAGTGAGGACAGTGGATACATAATATACCGGCTTTTGAAGGGAGAATTTATGTCCGTCCGTTTCTCGTTCGACGACGAGCACTGCGCTTACAACCTGATGAGTTGCCGCAATGTACAACAGCATTGGTTCGCCGATGTTTGGCGCGGCCAGGATTGGGTTGGTCGCCAGTATGGCTTTTATTTCTTCCAATCTGGTTGTGGCAGTGTCCGTCCACTTGAAGTGTTCGGTGTGCCGAAGGAGGCGATAAAGGGGTAATGCCTTTTCTCATAAGCGGGAGATAAAGCGGCTTAGAGCCGCCACACATCCGGTTAATTTCTGGATTTGTTTGAGGTCCGTTGGGATAGCTAACTATGATAGAGCTCAGATTTTGGCCGGATTTGCTTCAATTCCTCTACTGGAGACAATGAAACCCAGGAGCTTTCCGGCTGGTACACCGAAAACGCATTTTTCTGGATTGAGCTTGATGTCGTATGTTCGGAGGTTGTCAAATGTGAGCCTCAAGTCGTCTATTAGAGATTCGACATGTTTGGTTTTGACGACCACATCATCTACGTATGCCTCTACTGTTCTGCTGATCTGTTTCTCTAGACATGTCTGAATCATGCGCTGATATGTTGCGCCGGCATTTTCTAGCCCAAAAGGCATTGTGTTGAAACAGAAGGGCCCGTATGGTGTGGTAAATGCCGTTGCGGCTTGGTCGGACTCCGCCATCTTGATTTGGTGGTAGCCGAAGTATGCGTCGAGGAAACACAATGAATCGTGTCCTGTGGTAGCATCGATAATTTGATCGATGCAGGGGAGGGGGAAGGGATCCTTTGGGCAAGCCTTGTTGAGGTCCTTGAAATCGACACATAGGCGCCAGGATTTGTCCTTCTTGGGTACCATCACCAAGTTTGCTAGCCAGTCCGGGTGTTTTATTTCTCTAATGAATCCGGCCTCCAATAACTTGGCTAGTTCCTCTCCCATAGCTTGTCTCTTAGGTTCAGAGAAACGCCGAAGAGTCTGCTTGACCGGCTTGAATCCCTTTAGAATATTAAGGCTGTGCTCGGCCAGCCTGCGTGGGATTCCTGGCTTGTCTGAGGGGTGCCAGGCGAATATGTCCCAATTCCCGCGCAGGAACTCTCGTAGTGCGGCGTCCACGACGGGGTTTAACTGTGCCCCGATGGAGGTTGTTTTTGTAGGGTCCGTTGGGTGGACTTGGAATTTGACTATTTCATCCGCTAGATTAAAAGAGGTGGACTTGGATCTCTTGTCAAGTATCATGTTGTCCCTGTCCACTGTGGAGCGTAGCGCAGTTAATTCCTCGGCCGAAAGGGCTTCAGATAATGCCTCGAGGGCCAATGCGGTTGTTTTGTTTTCGGCGCGGAGTGTTGTGTCCGGATCACTAGCGAGAGTGATGATTCTGTTGGGCCCGGGCATTTTGAGCTTCATTTACCCATAATGGGGTATGGCTTGGAAGATCGTGAACGCCTCCCGCCCTAAAAGGGCGTGGTATCCGCTACTGAACGGGGCCACTTGGAATGTAATTTCTTCGGACCTATAGTTCTCCGCGTGCCGAATACCACATCTAGTGTGATTTTCCCAGCACAGCATGCTTCCCAACTGGGGATGATTCCTCTGAAGGTTGTGCTGCTTTGCTCAATGCGGTTCCAGTCTATTTCCATTTTTTGAAGAGTTTCCTCATAGATGAGGTTTAATCCACTGCTGCCGTCCATGAGTACTTTGGTGAGTTGAAAGCCGTCCACAATTGGGCTGAGGAACAGTGCAGCTAGTGCTCGGGCTGTTCGGAATTTAGGTTCGTCACTGGCATTGAAGGTAATAGCCGTGTCACTCCATGGATTTATTGCTGCCACGTGGCAGATTTCGGCAAGGCTGCAGAGTGTTCGCTTGCGCCTATTATTTGATGCGAAGGTTTCAAAGACTGTTAATACCATATTGTTATCCCCGGATGGTGCTTTGTGGCATCTGGGATGAGAGGATCCTCACCACTTTTGGCCACCTGTCGGAGTACCCAACATGCTTTAAGGCTATGTGTTGGTATGGTATCCACTGTACTATAAATTTTGCAGGGTCCGTTGAGCCATCCCTCCAATACGGTTCCACGCCCTGTAGAGGGTTTTTGCTTCTTTGTAATTAACTTGGGTGTCTTATGATAGTGCACCCTTTTACTTCGGACTGGGTGTATATTTGGAGCCAGATTATCCCAAAATTTCATTTTGGTTTTCCAGGCGCTTCCCATCGCATAGTACTTTCGTACTATGGACGCCAAGTCAGCGAAGCGTGATATGTCACGGCGACTTATGGTGTTAAGGATTCCCTTGTCCATGCAATTACTGTGGAAAAATGAGACTGTGTCTTCCTCGCGACACTCCTTAACCTTGTTCATCACAAGGAGGAATCTGGCCCAATAATGATGTACTGTTTCCTGGGGCGCTTGCCTGATGTGGGAAAGATCATTTATGTTTGGGTGGGTGGGTGGATTTGAGTCCGAACCCTTACCCAATCTGAGACCCAGGGGGCGAGGAGTTTCCAATCTTGGAAGTTCGGGTTCCGGGATGTTGCCCGATAAGTCTGGCCTGCCGCCTGACTCTAGGTTCAGGGCTTGGGTGATGTCCTCCCGTAAACGGGTATCCGGTTCGGAGAGCTCAGGAATCCGTACATTGTTCCTCCACCACCGCAATATGATGGGTGACCGCTGGAGAGTTAATCTCCCTTTGATCGGGTTTAAGCCCAATCCGATCATAGTCCGTAGCGACTCCCAAGGCGGCGATGCGCTCCACGAGCTTGTTCAGGGATGAGAGCTCCATTGGATCCATCTGCTCGGCAAATTCTGGGCCGACATGGAGGCTGTTGTCGATGACCCGAGAAGTCATCGTCAGTGCAGCAGCCGAACGGGCGGTCATGATGAAACTGCCTAGCCGGAGAGTTTGGACGATAGCCAGGGCTCCCCCGGTGGTAATGTTGTTTTTAACAATGAGATGAGGCATCCTTCCTTATGGTGATGGCACAGTGGAACTCTCAATGAAAGCACCAATGTCGGTGTCAAAACCGGTGGGTCTCGGGTAGGGGGTCCCGAACTGTGCGTCTAAGGCGGATGATAACAGGAGGCAGGGGACACGATGTTTACCCAGGTTCGGGCCCTCTTGATGGAGGTAATACCCTACGTCCTGCTTGATTGTTCTTGATAATATGAGTAGTACAAGAGTTGATCTACCACGAGATCGAAGAGGCTAAACCCTAGAAGCTAGCCTATGGTATGATTGTTGTTGTTGTACGGACTAAACCCTCCGGTTTATATAGACACCGGAGGGGGCTAGGGTTACATAGAGTCGGTTACAATGAAGGAGATCTACATATCCGTATTGCCAAGCTTGCCTTCCACGCCAAGGAGAGTCCCATCCAGACACGGGACGAAGTCTTCAATCTTGTATCTTCATAGTCCGACAGTCCGGCCAAAGGATATAGTCCGGCCGTCCGGATACCCCCTAATCCAGGACTTCCTCACTCGCCCTTGGGCGACGTGCTAAATTCATTGAGGTCTCCCTCCTTGTCAGGAGACCCTAGGCCGAACTATGACCGGCTTGAGTGGGAAGTGGACGACGAAATTCATTCCCCACCCACCACCCACTTAATAGCCACTGTCGACGACTTAACCGATATGCTTGATTTTGGCTCCGAAGACATCGACGGTATGGACGATGATGCAGCAGAAGAACAGGAACCACCGCCCACAGGGCACTGGACAGCCACCTCATCATATGATATATACATGGTGGACACCCCCAAAGAAAGCAATGGCAATAAGGCAACGGAGGATAACCCTCTCGAGAAGCAATCTAAGCACCGGCGTCATCGACGCCGCTCTAAGCCCCGCCATAGTAAAAGCAATGATACCGGCACAATAGACAATAATGCTGCAAACAGTGCCGAAGACGAAGACAATCCCCTCCAGCCAGGCTTCGAGCAGGAGGATGGGCAAGCGAGCCCTAAGGAACAGGCGACAGACGGAGAATCAGGGGATGACAATTATATGCCCCTCTCCGAAGACGAGGTGAGCCTCTGCGACAAAGAATTCATCGTGCCCGAGGATCCCGTCGAGCAGGAGCACTTCAAGCACCGGCTTATAGCCATAGCAAAAAGCCTGAAGAAAAAGCAGCAGCAGCTTCAAGTTGATCAAGATCTGCTAGTGGATAGATGGACCGAGGTCCTGGCAGCCGAGGAATATGAACCTGAGTGCCCAACCAAAAGTTACCCAAAGTGCAGGTTCCTACCCCAACTCGAGGAGGAAGCATTAAAGCCTACACTACCAGCGTATGATGCGGCTGACCGGCCACCTCGTGGCCGAGACAAAGCAGCATATCAGCCCGAAGTCTAGCCCGCACCCCGTCGCCAGTCAAACAAAAACACCAAGGCCCGGGGCTACACGCAGGACATGCGAGGCGTATTGGAAAACAAAGCAGGACATACAAGATCGATCTATGGATCACGGGGGCGCGCCCGAACGCGTGACGGCGACCGTCACATTGGATATACTAAAAGCAAATCCGGCTGGGCCGAATACAGCAGACAAGGCTCGTACGAACTACGCCATGATATAGCCCGGCACAGAGGCGCCGCACACCACCTATGCTTCACCGATAAAGTAGTGGATCACGAATTCCCAGAAGGGTTTAAACCCGTAAACATTGAATCATATGATGGTACAACAGACCCCGCGATATGGATTGAGGATTTCCTCCACATCCACATGGCCCGCAGTGACGATCTACATGCCATCAAGTACCTCCCACTAAAACTCAAAGGACCGGCTCGGCATTGGCTGAATAGCCTGCCTGCAAACTCCATTGGCAGTTGGGAGAACTTGGAAGACGCATTCCTTGACAACTTCCAGGGCACTTATGTGCGACCACCGGATGCTGATGACTTGAGTCACATAAGCCAATAGCCCGGGGAGTCAGCCAGGAAATTCTGGACTCGGTTCCTAACTAAAAAGAACCAAATTGTCGATTGTTCGGATGCCGAGGCCTTAGCGGCATTCAAACATAACATCCATGATGAGTGGCTCGCCCGACACCTCGTCCAAGAGAAGCTGGAGTCCATGGCAGCCCTCACGACACTCATGACCCACTTTTGTGCGGGCGAGGACAGCTGGCTGGCTCGCAGCAACAACACATCTAAAAATCCTGGCAATTCAGATGCCAGAGATAGCAACGGCAAGCCACGTCGCAACAGACACAAGTGCCGCAATAGCGGTGACAACGCCGAAGACACGGCAGTCAATGTCGGATTCAGTGCCTCTAAATCCGGTCAGCAGGAAAAGCCGTTCAAAAGAAGCAATCCCGGCCCGTCCAGTTTGGACCACATATTCGATCGCTCGTGCCAAATTCATGGCACCCCCGATAAACCAGCCAACCAGCCAACAGAGAATGCTGGGTGTTCAAATAGGCCGGCAAGTTGAATGCCGAAAACAAGGAAAAGGGGCTGCATAGCGACGATGAGGATGAGCCCCGGCCGCCGAACACAGGAGGACAGAAGAAATTTCCTCCCCAAGTGAAAACAGTGAACATGATATACGCAACCCATATTCCCAAGCGGGAACAGAAGCATGCATTAAGGGACGTCTATGCGATGGAGCCAGTCGCCCCAAAGTTCAACCCATGGTCTTCTTGTCCGATCACTTTCGATCATAGGGACCACCCTACCAGTATCCGTCATGGCGGTTCTGCCACATTGGTCCTTGACCCCATCGTCGACGGATTTCACCTCACTCGAGTCCTTATGGACGGTGGCAGCAGCCTGAACCTGCTCTATCAGGATACAATGTGCAAAATGGGTATCGACCCCTCAAGGATCAAACCCACAAAAACCACCTTTAATGGTGTCATACCAGGTGTAGAGGCCTGTTGCATGGGATCAATCACACTGGAAGTGGTCTTCGGATCCCCGAACAACTTCCGAAGCGAGGAGTTGATCTTCGATATCGTCCCCTTCGGCAGTGGCTATCACGCACTGCTCGGACGAACCGCATTCGCCAGATTCAATGCGGTACCATATTATGCATACCTCAAGCTCAAAATGCCAGGACCTCGTGGGGTTATAACAGTTAATGGAAACACAGGACGCTCGCTCCGTACGGAGGAGCACACTGCAGCCCTCGCAGCAGAAGTACAAAGCAGCCTTCTGAGGCAAACCGCCAATTTGGCGATAAAGCCCCCAGACACCTTCAAGCGAATCTGGATTACCTTGCAACAGGATCGCCCGGCATGTTCTCAGCTCGCCTAGCAATTCAGCCTTTGTCCTAGTCCCATTAAAGCGGCGAAAATTGCGCCGGGCATCCATAATTACGCACTCAAGATACCATGGGCATAGGCGGAGGCACGGCTATGGCACGGCCCACAATACAGCTCAACCGCTTCAGGACCCGTATAACTTTACCATTTTCTTCCTTTCAGGATCCTATTCTCTAAAAGCCCTCTCCGATACCCTGATTATCGGACCCATCACGGGAAGGAAACACCAAGGAAGCAAGAAGCTTTGACGTACAAGGGAATCCCCAGGTGGTCTCTGATAACGATCGCTATACCTGTTTTACATACCTACACGCAGCCTGCCCTTGGATAGGACATGTCAAATAGTCCTATTTTTGCATATTGCACTACTTGTATGCATATGCTTTGACATATCATTTAAATAACAATGCACATAGTTAGCTTATTATTGCATTTCTTCATCTTTTTTCCCTGTCTGCTTATTTATGACAAATTGCACCCGTACATTCTGGTACGTCCAGTGCGCCAAGGGCTTCAGTGTACCCCATAACACGGCAAGAAAAGTCCGAACACTCTCGATAGTGTGGCACCCCGAACTTATAGCATTATATGCATCAGCTCCGAATCATGTCTTGGGTCAATAGTTGGGTTTGCCCGGCTCCCATGTTTTGGTACCTTACATTCCGCTATATCGTCTAAGGTAGCACTGGGAGAACTACTGTGATTGTATCCCGGTTCTTTCGGACGAGCACCTCAGTAGAGAAAGCCGAAAACTGACTGTCATGATGTGGCGAGAGCTGGTCGCTGTTCGAGAGGCCTCAAATCCTTAAAGATTTTTTCCGCTTCGGGCGATGAATCGGCTTTGTCCGATTTAGGCGTATATAGCGCCCCAAGTTCGGCCTTCCGAATACTAGGGGCTTTGCCAAAATTTAAAATTGTAGACTTCTTTGGCTAAGTTAGAGTAATAAAGTTGTATAGTCCAATTGCCTTGTTCGCTGTGCTAAACACCTCCTTAAAGGACCAAATTTTTTTGGATAAAGAGTGTTTAAGATTTATCCTGAACTCCTCAGTACTAGTTACATGGGGGCAGAAGCCGACGACTGGCCAACTCTCAGATTTTATAAACGGTCGCACAGAAGGTAACATTTTAAATCGACAAGCATTATATAGCGCACATGAACTCGTTTTCATATTACAAGATCAAGTGAGTACATTCATTCAAATATTTCATCCTTAGCACATTCCTCCACCACAAGGCGGGCACCCTTCAGGACACTGTCATAATACTTTTCGGGGTGGCGGTGCTCTTTGCCCTCTGGTGGTCCCTCCTTCACCAGCTTTTCGGCGTCCATCTTCGCCCAGTGTACTTTCGCACGGGCAAAGGCCATGCACGCACCTTCAATGCAGACGGGCCGCTTTATGACTTCAAACCATGGGCAGGCATTCACAAGCCGCTTTACCAGGCCGAAGTAGCTGCCAGGCAGGGGCTCGCTAGGCCACATCCAGAGTATGAGACCCTTCATGGCCAGTTCGGCCGCCTTGTGAAGCTCGACCAGTTGCTTCAGCTGGTCGCTCAAGGGCACGGGATGTTCGGTCCCAGTATATTGAGACCAGTACAACTTTTCCGTCGAGCTCCCTTCCTCGGCCCGGTAGAACTCTGCGGCATCCGATACGCTGCTGGGTAGATCTGCGAACGCTCCTTGCGAGCTCTGAATTCGGGTAAGTAAAAGGAAAGTTTCCTTCACATGCTTGCTTTGCATAATGAATGCCTTACCCGCTGCTATCTTCTTGACCACCTGAATCTCTTGGAGGGCCTTCTGAGCTTCAGCCTTGGCATTTTGTGCATTCTCGAGGGCCTTCGCAAGCTCGGACCCTTGCGTCTTAGAGTCACGCTCCAAGGACTCGTCTTTTTTGACATAATTCTGGAGCTCTTGCTGAACCTCGCCGACTCGGGCCTCTTGCTTCTCGCGCTCGATGCGCTCCTGGGCCGCTTTGTCTTCAGCCTCGGACAGCGCCTTTTTTAGGGCAGCCACTTCGGTCGTGGCCCCTAGCAAAATTCATGATGACCCCATGATTTAGTAACCACTTTCTTTTTTTTCTTTATCAATATACAGACGGGGTATCACTTACCTTCGTTCTCATTGAGCTGCCTCTTGGTAAGGCCGAGCTCTTCCTCGGACTGCTCAAGGTCCCGCTTTAGTACGGAGACCTCCGCAGTACGAGTGGCAGCGGCCAGCAGCGAAGCCTGCTTATTTACATAGACATCTTCTGATTAGACTCCTGTGATTCTTATTTGATCCTCTGTTCGGCCTTTCTTTGTGAACACCAAATAGAGCATCAGGGGCTACTGTCTATACTATGATATTTTCTCATAATTTGATTACTTACGTCAAAGCCTGTTAGGAGGCTGGCATAGGCTTCGGTCAGTCCGCTTTTGGCGAACCGAACCTTCTCGACCACCGCACTCATGATAGTGCGGTGCTCTTCGTCAATGGAAGCGCCGTGAAGCGCTTCCAGCAAGTTGGCCGACGCCTCATCGGCACAGAAGGCTCGCCCCCCGTAGCGAGGGGTCGCTTGACAAAATCCGGAACCACTGGAGGTTCCGGCGTAGTATCCGGCTGGGGGCCAAACTTGCTGCGGCCCCTGACATTAGAGCCCACGGGAGTCTTACCCCCCATGCGCCCAGTCGTTGCCCTTTGAGACAACACCTCGATGTCGTCTGTAGGCCGGGGGGAGGTGGCTGTCGGGAGTGAATCGCTGTTCATCGCCGACTGGCCCAAAGACTCATCCAAAGAGGATACGTCGATATGGGCTTTGGATGGACTGCATGATCATGGTTGACACGATAAGAAGTAATAAAACAAAACATACCAGAACTATTATAGTATCTGGATACTTACGACTTCGCCAGGGGCTTGTCCCTGGGCAACCACTCCTCGTCGCTGTAAGCGGCTGTTGTGGAGCAGTCCGGAAGGAGGGTCCTTCCCTTCTTGGACCCTTCGGCCTCCCCAGATGGGGCGGCCTTCCTTTTCTTGTCTCCCCCGTCTGGGGGGAGAACTTTCCTCTTCCTCCTCCTCGTTTTTGTGGGAGGAGTGCGCCTCGGTGTTTTCGGACGATGAGTCCGATATAACCTTGCTCTGGCGACCTTTTCTGGTCCCCGCGGCCTTCTTCTCCGGCGCCTCATAGGGCGCCGTAACCAGCATCTCCATTAAGAGAGCCCTTGCTGGATCTTCGGGCAGTGAGGCCGGACAATCGATCTGCTCCGCTGTCGCTACCTAGTCCTGTTAAAATGGCGTGGAGGCTCAGATCCCTCACATGTTTATACCGGGGAAAGGAACATCTTATGAGATATAAAGAGCTTACCGGATTGGCAGGGCGCTTTGCGCTAAGTCCACGTTCCTCGGTAAGGGGAGGAGGTACCTCGGCGGCCTTGAACAGCACCCTCGAGAAGTCTTGGTGCATCGTCTCGAAAAGCTATCGCAGCGTCTGTTGCTTGGCCGGGTCGAACTCCCACATATTGAATGCCCGTCTTTGACACGGAAGGATCCGGCGGAAGAGCATGACCTGGACCACGTTGACAAGCTTGATTTTCTTGCTTATCATATTTTTAACACAGTTCTGGAGTCCGGTCAGCTCCATTGATGAGTCCCAGGATAGGCCCTTCTCTTTCCCGGAGGTGAGCCACATGGGGATGCCGGATCGAAATTCGGGGGCCGCCACCCAGTTGGTGTCACGCGGCTCGGTGATGTAGAACCACCCCGATTGCCACCCCTTCACGGTCTCCACATAGGAGCCTTCGAGCCAGGTGACGTTGGGCATTTTTTCCACCATGGCGCCTCCGCACTCCGCTTGCTGGCCGACCACCACCTTCAGTTTCACGTTGAAGGTCTTCAGCCACAGGCCGAAGTGGGGCTTGATGCGAAGGAAGGCCTTGCACACGACGATAAACGCCGAGATGTTGAGGATGAAATTGGGGGCCAGATCATGGAAGTCCGCCCCGTAGTAGAACATGAGCCCGCAGACAAACGGGTGGAGGGGAAATCCCAGCCTGCGGACGAAGTGGGTGAGGAATATAACCCTCTCATGGGGTGCTGGAGTAGGGACAATCTGCCCCGCGTCTGGGAGTCGGTGCGCGATGTCTGCGGCCAGGTATCCCGCTTCCCGGAGCTTCGTAATGTTCTCCTCCATAACGGAGGAGACCATCCACTTGCCTCCCGCTCCGGACATGTCTGGAATGGCTTTGCGGAGAAAATGAGAACTTGGGCGTGATAACCCACAAGTATAGGGGATCGCAACAGTTTTCGAGGGTAGACTATTCAACCCAAATTTATTAATTCGACATAAGGGGAGCCAAAGAATATTCTCAAGTATTAGCAGCTGAGTTGTCAATTCAACCACACCTGGAAACTTAATATTTGTAGCAAAGTGTTTAGTAGCAAAGTAATATGATAGTAGTGGTAACGGTAGCAAAAGGTAATGATAGCAAAAGTATTGTTTTTGGTATTTTGTAGTGGTTGTAACAATAGCAACGGAAAAGTAAATAAGCAAAGAACAATATATGGGAAGCTCGTAGGCAATGGATCAGTGATAGAGAATTATGCCAGATGTGGTTCATCATGTAACAGGCATAACATAGGGTGACACAGAACTAGCTCCAATTCATCAATGTAAAGTAGGCATGTATTCCGAATATAGTCATACGTGCTTATGGAAAAGAACTTGCATGACATCTTTTGTCCTACCCTCCTGTGGCAGCGGGGTCCAAATGGAAACTAAGGGATATTAAGGCCTCCTTTTAATAGAGTACCAGACCAAAGCATTAACACATAGTGAATACATGAACTCCTCAAACTACGGTCATCACCGAGAGTGGTCCCGATTATTGTCACTTAGGGGTTGCCGGATCATAACAGATAGTAGGTGACTATAGACTTGCAAGATAGGATCAAGAACTCTCATATATTGATGAAAACATAATAGGTTCAGATCTGAAATCATGGCACTCGGGCCCTAGTGACAAGCATTAAGCATAGAAAAGTCATAGCAACATCAATCTCAGAACATAGTGGATACTAGGGATCAAACCCTAACAAAACTAACTCGATTACATGATAAATCTCATCCAACCCATCACCGTCCAGCAAGCCTATGATGGAATTACTCACACGCGGCGGTGAGCATCAGGAAATTGGTGATGGAGGATGGTTGATGATGACGACGGCAACGGATTCCCCTCTCCCGAGCCCCAAACGGACTCCAGATCAACCCTCCCGAGAGAGTTTAGGGCTTGGTGGCGGCTCTGTATCGTAAAACGTGATGAATCCTTCTCTTTGATTTTTTTTCTCCCCGAAAGCAAATATATAGAGTTGGGGTTGAGGTGGGAGGAGCTCCAGGGGGCCACGAAGTAGGGGGTGCGCCCAGGGGGGCAGGTGCGCCCCCCACCCTCGTGGCTAGGGTGTGGGCCCCCTGGTCTTGATGTTTTGCCAGTATTTTTTATTATTTCCAAAAAGACGCTCCGTGGAGTTTCAGGTCATTCCGAGAACTTCTGTTTATGCACATAAGTAACACCATGGCAATTCTGCTGAAAACAGCGTCAATCCGGGTTAGTTCCATTGAAATCATGCAAGTTAAAGTCCAAAACAAGGACAAAGTGTTTAGAAAAGTAGATACAACGGAGACGTATCAACTCCCCTAAGCTTAAACATTTGCTTGTCCTCAAGCAGTTCAGTTGATAAACTGAAAGTGATAAAGAAAAACTTTTACAAACTATGTTTGCTATTGTTGTTGTAAATATGTAAAGCCAGCATTCAAGTTTTCAGCGAAGATTATGAACTAACCATATTCACAATAACGTATAGGTCTCATGTTTACTCATATCAATGGCATAATCAACTAGGGAGCAATAATAATAAATCTCGGATGACAACACTTTCTCAAAACAATCATAATATGATATAACAAGATGGTATCTCTCTAGCCCTTTCTGAGACCACGAAACATAAATGCAGAGCACCTTTAAAGATCAAGGACTGACTAGACATTGTAATTCATGGTAAAAGAGATCTAGTCAAGTCATACTCAATGTAAACTAATAGTAATGAATGCAAATGATAGTTGTGCTCTCCGGCTAGTGCTTTTTAATAAGAGGGTGATGACTCAACATAAAAGTAAATAGATAGGCCCTTAGCAGAGGGAAGCAGGGATTTGTAGCCAGAGCTCGGTTTAGAAATAGAGGTGAATAATATTTTGAGCGGTACACTTTCATTGTCAACATAACAACCAAGAGATGGCGATATCTTCCATGCTACACACATTATAGGAAGTTCCCAAACAGAATGGTAAAGTTTATACTCCCCCTCCACCAACAAGCATCAATCCATGGCTTGCTCGAAACAACGAGTGCCTCCAACTAACAAGAGTACTAGGCGGAGTTTTTGTTTGCAATTATTTTGATTTGATTTGCATAAAGCATGGGACTAGGCATCCCGGTGACCAACCATTTTCTCGTGAGTGAGGAGCGGAGTCCACTCCTCTTGAGAATAACCTGCCTAACATGGAAGATATGGACAGCCCTAGTTGACACATGAGCTATTCGAGCATACAAAACAGGATATTTATTTGAAGGTTTAGAGTTTGGCACATACAAATTTACTTGGAACGGTAGGTAGATACCGTATATAGGTAGGTATGGTGGACTCATATGGAATAACTTTGGGGTTTAAGGAGTTGGATGCACAAGCAGTATTCCCGCTTAGTACAGGTGAAGGCTAGAAAAAGACTGGGAAGCGACCAGCTAGAGAGCGACAATAGTCATGAACATGCACTAAAATTAATCAACACCGAATGCAAGCATGAGTAGGATATAATGCACCATGAACATAAATATCGTAGAGGCTATGTTGATTTTGTTTCAACTACATGCGTGAACATGTGCCAAGTCAAGCCACTCGAATCATTCAAAAGAGGATACCACCCTATCATACCTCATCACAACCATTTTAATAGCATGTTGGCACGCAAGGTAAACCATTATAACTCATAGCTAATCAAGCATGGCATAAGCACTATGATCTCTAATTGTCATTGCAAACATGTTTATTCATAATAGGCTGAATTAGGAACGATGAACTAATCATATTTACATAAACAAGAGAGGTCGAGTTCATACCAGCTTTTCTCATCTCAGTCAGTCCATCATATATCGTCATAATTGCCTTTCACTTGCACGACCGAAACGATGTGAATAATATTAAGAGTGCACGTGCATTGAACTAAGCTGGAATCTGCGAGCATTCAATAAATAGGAGAAGGCAAGGCAATATGGGCTCTTGATTAAATCAGCAATAATGCATATAAGAGCCACTTTAACAATTTAATCATGGTCTTCTCCTATCGACCCCCAAAGAAAAGCAAAGAAATAAAACTATTTACATGGGAAAGCTCCCAACAAGCGAAAGAAGAACAGGAAATCTTTTGGGGTTTTCTTTTTTTAATTACTACTATAAGCATGGAAATTAAAACTAGCTAAAAGCTACAACTAATTTTTTTTGTTTTTCTTAAAGTTTACTAAACACACAAGAAGAAAGCATAAAAAGGAAATAAACTAGCATGGATGATACAATGAAAAAGTATGAGCACCGACATCTAACAATGAGTGTGTGAACATAAATGTAAATGTCGGTGAGAAATACATACTCCCCCAAGCTTAGGCTTTTGGCCTAAGTGGGTCTATGGCCACGGCTGGCCTGGCGGATATCCATAGTAATAGTTGGGGTTGTACTACGAAGAAGAAGACTCTAATTGCCACTGGTTGGTAATCATCTCCTGATCCCACTTGTAATTAGACTGTCGTGGAGGATCAACTTGTGGTTCCGACTCTGGCTCTATGGCTGATGTAGGGTTCTGGTAAGCGTGAATAGCCTCTAACGGAACAAGGTACTTGTCTGCAGATAAATCAAACAAGGAAGGAGCAGGCAGGGTAATAGTCTCAGGATGATGTTTATCAAAGAACAATTTGTATTTAAGCTCCCCTTCCCTATTCTTAACAATAAAATCGTGTGCCACCATACTCTTATAATCTAAATAAATAGGGGGCAGCAATTTTTCTTCCTTCTCATAATGCCTAATAGGTATGTTAAAATGTGCAGCTAGGCATGAAGCATAGATGCCTCCAAAGATGGGGCCCTTTGTACGGTTCAGACTTAACCGTTTAGCAATAATACCGCCCATACTAACAGAGTTATGACAGAATCAACTGTGGAACAAAATAATAATATCAGGAACACTAAGGTTTCCATTGTTTCCGCGACCAATTAAGCAACGACTAGCAAATATTGCAAAGTAGCGTAAAACAGGAAAATGTATGCTAGTGATTCGTGCATCGTAAACCTTCCTTGTTTCCCCTATAGTGATGGTATCAATAAACCCATCCACATCACCACAGTATGGTTCCTCTATTGTGCCCTCGAAAGGGATCAAACAAACCCGACAAAATCATAAAGTGACATCTCCTTATGCTCATCGTATAAATAAAACTCCACCGTAGGTGGTGAGCTCCTAGCATGGAAATGAAAGTTTTGCACAAAGATATTGGTGAGTAAGAGATGTTGTTCACGTTGGTCGTGGAGGAAGGCGGTGAGGCCTGCATTCTCAACCAATTCATAAAAATCATCATAAATCTCGGCTGCTCTCAAGAAATCATCAGAACGCCATTCACACGGCCGAACCACCGCGGTGCGAAGCAGATTATATTTGGGCCTCTCTGCTTTTTTCATTTTGCTTTTCCTTCGAGCTTTGGCTCGATGAGCCCCTCAAAAATCTCTTCATTATTTTCTGAAAAATTCTGAAATTTTTAGTAACTTCAAATAAAAGTGAGTCAAGCTCAACAAAAGTGATAGCAACAACTCCTACAAGTGCCTAGAGCCTATATCATGCATTAGAACTACTTGGAACCATATAAATTTGACATGCAAGCTCAAGAACATGGTCACCTAGGCAGCACAAATTTGCAATGAATAGAGCACTTGAACAAAAACTAATTGGACCAATGGAGGAGTCACATACTAAGGAACAATCCCCCCAAGCAGTTTTGTGAGACGTGCTTTGAGCAAGGAGATCGAAAATCGCAGCAAAATGAGCTAGAACTCATGCTAGAGCTGGATGGTGATTTTTTTGGGAGGAATAAGAAGTGTGTGGGTGCAGGAATAAGTGGAGGGGAGCCACCATGGGCCCACGAGGCAGGGGGCGCGCCCTGTAGGGGTGGGCACACCCTAGACCCTCGTGGCCAGGTGCTTGCTCCCCCTTCTGTGTTCTCAATGCCAGATATTCTCAAATATTCCATAAAAAATCATATTTAAATTTCAGGGCATTTGGAGAACTTTTATTTTTGGGGTATTTTTATATTGCATGGATAATTCAGATAACAGACAGAAAATACTATTTTTATTTTATTGAAACTAAATAACAGAAAGTAGAGAGAGGGTACAGAAGGTTGTGCCTTCTAGTTTCATCCATCTCATGTTCATCAAAAGGAATCCACTAACAAGGTTGATCAAGTCTTGTTAACAAACTCATTCCGAATAACATGGAACCGGGGAAATTTTGAATAACACTATGTTACCTCAACGGGGGATATGCACATCCCCAATAATAAGAATACCATATTTCTTTTTGACAGTAGGTAGAGGAAATTCAAAACCTCCAATAATAATCGATGGAATTTTTCCAATAGAGTTGATACTATGAACTTGAGGTTGTTTCCTCGGAAAGTGTACCGTATGCTCATTACCATTGACATGAAAAGTGACATTGCCTTTGTTGCAATCAATAACAGCCCCTGTAGTATTCAAAAAGGGTCTTCCAAGAATAATAGACATACTATCGTCCTCGGGAATATCAAGAATAACAAAGTCCGTTAAAATAGTAAAGTTTGCAACTACAACAAGCACATCCTCACAAATACCGATAGGTATAGCAGTTGATTTATCAGCCATTTGCAAAGATATTTCAGTAGGTGTCAACTTATTCAAATCAAGTCTACGATATAAAGAGAGAGGCATAACACTAACACCGGCTCCAAGATCACATAAAGCAGTTTTAACATAGTTTCTTTTAATGGAGCATGGTATAGTGGGTACTCCTGGATCTCCAAGTTTCTTTGGTATTCCACCCTTAAAAGTATAATTAGCCAGCATGGTGGAAATTTCAGCTTCCGGTATCTTCCTTTTATTAGTGACAATTTCTTTCATGTACTTAGCATAAGGATTCATTTTAAGCATATCAGTTAATCGCATACGCAAAAAGATAGGTCTAATCATTTTAGCCAAGCGCTCAAAATCCTCATCATCCTTTTTCTTGGATGGTTTGGGAGGAAAAGGCATGGGTTTCTGAACCCAAGGCTCTCTTTCCTTTCTGTGTTTCCTAGAAACAAAGTCTTCCTTTGTAACACCCCGGATGTAACTTTCCCAATTTGTACTCCAACTCTTCTTGTTTCCGGAGTTAAGTTATATTTATTTCCTCGGGTTCGGGTATTTGTCTCCGTGTGTTGTTATTGTTGTCATGCATCTCTTATCATGTCATCATGTGCATTGCATTTGCATACGTGTTCGTCTCATGCATTCGAGCATTTTCCCCATTGTCCGTTTTGCATTCCGGCGCTTCGTTCTCCTCCGGTGGTCAATTCTAGCTTTCTTTCGTGTGTGGGGATTAAACATTTCCGGATTGGACCAAGACTTGCCAAGCAGCCTTGGTTTACTACCGGTAGACCGCCTGTCAAGTTTCGTACCATTTGGACTTCGTTTGATACTCCAACGGTTAACCGAGGGACCGAAAAGGCCTCGTGTGTGTTACAGCCCAACACCCCTCCAATTTGGCCCAAAAACCCACCTAACTCTGCTCCATCATCTAGAGCGTTTGATCACGATCGCGTGGCCGAAAACGCACCTCATTTTGACTCTCCTAGCTCCTCCTATGCCTATATAAAGACCCCTTCCCCGAAATCCGGATCCCCCTCGTCCTCAAACCCTAAATCCCAGATCCGCGCCGGCTGGACACGTCCGCCCCGGCCGGACGCGTCCACTCCACCGCCCGCGCCCACTCCCACGCTGCCACGTGGCCTCCCGCCGCCACCACACCCGCCGGCCCGCCGGGCCCAAGGCCGGCCCCCTCCATCCCACGCCCGGGTCGTGCCTCCT
>NC_057794.1:147587466-147597844 GCF_018294505.1 Triticum aestivum | reverse complement strand
CCTGCCTCGCGTCCGGCGCCGCCGCACACGCCCGCTGCCCCGCCGCCCGGCCGTGCCGCCCCGCCGCCCCGCCGCGCCGTCCCGCCGCGCAAGCTCGCCGCCGCCGCCTCCTCGTCGCTCCGGCCACTCCCCGGCCTCCTCCTCACCGGCCCCGGCCACCACGAGCTCGCCGGTGAACAGTGCTCGCCGGATCCGACCTAGGTTCGCGTGCCGGGTCAAACCCTAGATCCGAAGGTGTTTTTTTCGGCTAAGTCCCAGAATTCCAGATCCATGTGCCCTTCTTCCTAGCCCCGTAACTCTGCATTCGTAACTCCGATTCATGCATATAGCATATCAAAATGTTCATCTCAGAGAGTACATCATTTCATTCCAAAGCATAATTTTCATTTGAGTTCATCTTGATGTCCGAAATGCTGTTAGAAGGGGGCTACTTGAGATAATTGTCAGATCTGCTACTCCATTTAGGTTTTTGTCATTTTTGCCATGATTAATGTGTGCATGATATGCCCTGATGCTCTACATGTGTTTTGTTAAGGGTTTTGTCATATTTTCAGAGGTGCAACCCATGTATTTTTGTGATGTGTGTGGTGTCTTGTGCAAGCTTGCAAAGTGGTGCACTTGCTAATTCTGTTTTCAGGGACTTAGTAATTTCACCAAGTCCTAGAGCTGTTTATCTCATGATGACATATGTTCATGTTGTTTCCTAGTGATCCGTGCCTCTTTTGCGGATGATGAGTAAGGATGTTTGTTAATATTGTAGTTCTCTATCCATCCATGTCTTTGTTTGCAATTATGGAGCACCCTAGCTTGAGTCAATCGAGCTCTACTTTTGCTACTTTGTGAATCTGGGCAGATTGTCAACTTGTTTGCAATTTGTCGATGCTGTTGTAGTTGATCCGTGCATGCTATTCTATTGTTCTTGCCATGTCTAGCTTGAATTTTGTGCCTTCTTGACGGATGTATGCTTGCGTTGCCATGACTTGCACCGTAGTGAGTGCATCGAGCTCGTAAACATGCCTACTTAAGTTATATTTCAGCATGTGCCAGTTTTTCACTAAGTCTGAAAACCGATTATGTTTTTTCTATGTTCACGTGCTTGCAATTGTATTTTCTAATCCCTTTTGGCTCAAGGTCACTGAGGGACTTTTGTTAAGCTCTTTGAGTAGCTCCATGCCATGCTTTACTTTTCCATGTTTAGGTCCTGTAGCTTGTAGTTTTCTTGCTCCGAAGAGTGCTACCTGATCTGAAATTCCAGACAAGTGTTGATTTCACTAAGTCTGAGATCTGTTTGTCATATGCATTTTTGCCATGCTTGTTTGAACCTGTTAATGGATGAATTGGCCGTAGCTCAGTGCTAGACTTTTGTTAAGAATCTTGAATGCATACCCGCCATGTATTTTGTTGTCATGTTTGGGTGATATAGCATGTCCATCTTATTGCATTTTGTTGGCTACTTGTTGTAAATCGCAGACCGGTGTCATATTTGAATCGCTTGCCATTTCCAAACCGTAACTCCGATTTCGGCGTTCTTTATATCGTTTTCAAGCGATTTCATCTCATATTTTCAGTGGCACACTTGGAATTCCAAGTTGAGGCCAGGTTCTTGCATTCCCTGTCATATCTTGCATAGGCATCCCGCATAGCATCCCGCATAGCATATCATCATTGCATCATATTGCTCGATCCTTGCACGTGGTTGATTGTGTCCTTGTTGCTTGTTTGTCTTGTTTAGGTAGAGCCGGGAGACGAGTTCGCTAACAAGGAGCCCGTTGAGTTTGCTTTCGAGGATCCAGTCAACTCTGACAACTGTGCAGGCAAGATGATCATACCCTCGAAATCATTACTATCTTTGCTATGCTAGTTTGCTCGCTTCTTTTGCTATGCCAATGCTACGATGCCTACCACTTGATTTCAAGCCTCCCAAATTGCCATGTCAAACCTCTAACACACCATGTCCTAGCAAACCGTTGATTGGCTATGTTACTGCTTTGCTTAGCCCCTCTTATAGCGTTGTTAGTTGCAGGTGAAGATTGGAGGCCGTTCCTTGTTGGAACATTTATTTACTTGTTGGGATATCATTATAGTATCTTGTTATCTTAATGCATATATATACTTGGTGAAGGGTGGACGGCTCGGCCTCTCGCCTAGTGTTTTGTTCCACTCTTGCCGCCCTAGTTTCCGTCATATCGGTGTTATGTTCCTGGATTTTGCGTTCCTTACGCGGTTGGGTTATAATGGGAACCCCTTGATAGTTCGCCTTGATTAAAGCTTTTCCAGCAATGCCCAACCTTGGTTTTACCATTTGCCACCTAGCCTCTTTTTCCCTTGGGTTCTGCAGACTCAAGGGTCATCTTTATTTTAACCCCCCCGGGCCAGTGCTCCTCTGAGTGTTGGTCCACCTGTCAGATGTCGGTGGCCACCAGGGGCAACTTTGGGCTGGCCTACCCGTACCTAAGACAATCTGAGTGTGCCCTGAGAAAGAGATATGTGCAGCTCCTATCGGGATTTGTCAGCACATTCGGGCGGTGTTGCTGGTCTTGTTTTAACCTGTCGAAGTGTCTTGAATTACCGAGATGCCGAGTCTGATCGGAACGTCTTGGGAGGAGGTCTATTCCTTCGTTGACCGTGAGAGCTTGTCATGGGCTAAGTTGGGACTCCCCTGCAGGGATTTGAACTTTCGAAAGCCGTGCCTGCGGTTATGGGCAGATGGGGATTTGTTAAAGTCCGGTTGTAGATAACTTGAACCTTAACTTAACTAAAATGAATCAACTGAGTGTGTTACCGTGATGGCCTCTTCTCGCCGGAGTCCGGGAAGCGGACACGGTGTTGGAGTAATGTTTGCGTAGGTTGCTCTCTAGTTTTCTCGCTCGCGCTTTGCCTCCACTTCTCGCTCTCTTTTGCATTTAAGTTAGCCACCATACTTGCTAGTCGCTTGCTGCAGCTCCACATATATTTACCTTGACTTACCTATAAGCTTAAATAGTCTTGATCGCGAGGGTGCGAGATTGCTGAGTCTCTGTGGCTCACAGATTACTATTACACCAGATGTAGGGCCTGATGATTCCGCTCCAGGAGACGCGTTTGAGCTCAAGTGGGAGTTCGACGAAGACTCTCAACTTTACTATGTTTCCTTTCTCGATGATCAGTAGTGGTGCCCAGTTGGGGGTGAACGGGACCGTTGTCGCATGTTGGGTTCTCTTTTATTTTGGCGCCGTAGTCGGGCCATGAGTTTTTGGATGATGTAATGTTATTTATGCACTTGATTGACGTGGCGAGTGTAAGCCAACTATGTTATCTCCCCTTTCATTATTATATTACATGGGATGTTGTGAAGATTGCCTAACTTGCGACATATGCCTTCAATGCGATTATGCCTCTAAGTCGTGCCTCGACACGTGGGAGATATAGTCGCATCGACGATGTTACATCCTTATCATAACGTTGGTTCTTTGATTGTGGGTTATCCAGATCAACAATAGGTTCAATTTCTATATCACTATCATTACTAGGTTGAGCATCATCATGAACATTATCATTAACATTATCAGTAGTTTCAGGTTCATTACCAGATTGTGTTTCAACATCAGAAATAGAAATATCATTTGGATTCTCAGGTGTTTCAGCAATAGGTTCACTAGAAGCATGCAACGTCCTATCATTTTTCTTTTTCTTCCTTTTAGAAGGACTAGGTGCATCTATATTATTTCTCTAATAATCTTGCTCAATTCTCTTAGGGTGGCCTTCAGGATACAGAGCTTCCTGAGTCATTCTACCAGTTCTAGTAGCCACTCTAACAGCATAATCATTATTCTTACTATTCAATTCATTGAGAAAATCACTTTGAGCCTTAAGTACTTATTCTACTTGAGTGGTAACCATAGAAGCATGTTTACTAATAAGTTTAAGTTCACCTTTGACATTAGCCATATAATCACCCAAGTGTTCAAGCATGGCCTGATGATTCCGCTCCAGGAGATGCGTTTGAGCTCAAGTGGGAGTTCGACGAAGACTCTCAATGTTACTATGTTTCCTTTCCCGATGATCAGTAGTGGTGCCTAGTTGGGGTGAACGGGACCGTTGCTGCATGTTGGGTTCTCTTTTATTTTGGCACCATAGTCGGGCCATGAGTGTTTGGATGATGTAATGTTATTTATGCACTTGATTGACGTGGCGAGTGTAAGCCAACTATGTTATCTCCCCTTTCATTATTATATTACATGGGATGTTGTGAAGATTGCCTAACTTGCGACATATGCCTTCAATGCGATTATGCCTCTAAGTCGTGCCTCGACACGTGGGAGATATAGTCGCATCGAGGGTGTTACAAGTTGGTAATCAGAGCCTTCCCCGACCTTAGGACCCCCATTGCTTGATCGTTTTTAGCGGCCGAGTTGTGTCTAGAAAAATGTTTTGAGTCATTTAGGAATTATATATCGGAGAGTTTAGGAATTCTTTTTACTTCCCTGTCTCCTCATCGCTCTGGTAAGGCATCCTGACGTAGAGTTTTGACTCTTCTCTTCTCAAATTTCACTAAAAAAATTTAGGATCACGCGGGTATCTTGGAATCGTTCCGATGGTTTTATGATGAGAACATTGTCTTGGTGCCTCCTGTCAGGGGTTTAGTGGAAGTGTCCCGGGGAGTTGAGCTCTGAGGTGTTGTCATCATAATTTTATCATTGCAGTTCTGGAATACCTGAGTTTAGTACGCCGACATCGAAAATCTCTTTTATGCAGTTCGTTGGTGAGATAACCTCGACGCCACCCAGTACTGGGGCGGGAGTTCGGGAGTATCGCCATAACTTGTATAACGAATGCTTTTTGAAGGTTGAGGTAGATGGTTTCCGAAGGTTTCTTGGTTATGTGTTGAAGGATGGATACAGCTGGATGTAGGATTTGCTAGTTTGGGTGAGATTTTATGCTTCTCCTGTATCCCCAACACCTGATTGCATAACCGGAAAGGTTCGGGAGTTTCATAGGTGGGAATTCTAGTAGCTCTAGTTCTTCTTCCACGGATATTGGTTTGAGATTGGGATTTCTTACCGATTATTCATTCTTGATCCGTACCTTGTTGATTTATTTCTCTACCTTAATTCTACGTGGCTTCTCAATTTATGGATATGTGACCATTTCAGGAGGAATGCATTCGTTCATTTTGTTCGGATGTGAAGACTATATGTTGCAATTTTCATTCCGTTGGATTTAGCTTCAATATTTATCTGTCAATGTGCTAATGGTAGTCAACCTCTTCAGGATGGCTCCTCCTACGCGCACGACTCCGAATCCTGATCCGCTACCACCTCCCCCTCCTCTGGAGGCATGGCAAGCTGTGATGGCCGCAACCAATGCAAACACACAGTTGATCATGCAAATTCTTCAAGAGCGCAATCAAGGCAACCAAGGGAATCAAGGCAGCAATCAGAATCACTTTGCTTCACTCAACCAGTTCCTTGCTAATGGGCCAAAGACTTTCAGCAATTGTGTTGAGGCAACTGATGCTGACGATTGGCTAGTGGATCTGTGCAAGCATTTCGAGTGCAGTAACGTCAGGCCTGAGGATTTGTCAAGTTCGCTTCCTTCCAACTCAAAGATCAAGCTACAGAATGGTTCCAGCAGTACAAGGACTCCAGAGGTGGACGTGTTATCACTTGGGATGATTTCCGTCGAGATTTCTGAGCTCATCATATTCCCCAAAGCGTGGTTGAAAGCAAGCGTGAGGAATTCCGCAACCTTAAGCAAGGCTCTTTGTCTGTCTATGACTACAACAAGTTGTTCCAGAAGCTCGCCCGCTTTGCCAAGCAGGACGTCCCTGATGAGAAGAGCATGATATACCAGTTCAGGGGTGGTCTCAGAGAAGAAATTCAGCTAGCTCTTGTTCTCTTCGAGCCCTTGAGGTACGATGAGTTCTACAACATGGCACTGAAGCAAGAGGCTGCTCAGTTGAGGTGTGATGCTTCCAAGAAGCGAGACAGAGATGTTATTCCTTCTTCCTCTACTCAAGTGGCCAAGCAGCAAAAGTTTTGGCTTCGTCCTCCTCCGTTCCGTCAGCCGTATCAGCAGAAGAGCAAAGGTGGCAGTGGTTCTTCCCACCCACCCAACCCTGGCTTTTAGAACAAGACTTCGTCTCAAGCTCCAAGATCGAGTGCTCCGTACCACCGTCCGCTTTCAGAGGTCACATGCAACAAGTGCCAACAGAAGGGTCACTATGCCAACAAGTGTTTCAACCAGAGGCGTCTTCCTCCTCCTCCTGTCAGATCGGCAAGTACAGCTGTGGTCAAGCATAACCCCAAGCACGCCAAGGTCAATTTGATGAATGCAGCTCAGGTAGAGGACTTGTCAGATGTCATCATGGGTAACCTTCCTATTAATGATATTCCTGCAGAAGTTCTTTTTGACACGGGTGCATCGCATTGTTTCATCTCGAGACCGTTTTCATCTAAGCATGGTTTGCCTTTGCAAATTTTGCCTAGTCCTTTAGCAGTTGTCTCTCCCGGTAAGCGCATGCATGCTAACTCCATCGTTCCATATGTTTCTATCACTTTGGGAGACTACAAGTTTCTATCTTCTCCAACGGTTCTCGGTGACTCGGATATTGATCTTATTCTCGGAATGGATTGGCTTTCTAAGCACAAGGCTCAGCTTGATTGTGCTGCAAGGCAGATTCAATTGACTCATTCGTCTGAGGATGTAATTGTCTTTGCCGCTCGTGATGATACCATCCGTCTGTTTTCTCTCAATGAGAAGGGTGAACTGGATGCTATCTCGCAAATTCCAGTCGTTTGCGAATATCAAGACGTCTTTCCAGAAGAGCTCCCATGAATGCCTCCGCACCGGCCAGTTGAATTCGTTATTGATCTTGAGCCTGGCACGGAAACCTGTGTGCAAGCGTCCTTACAAACTCGGACCTGAAGAGTTGAAGGAGCTGAAGAAGCAACTCAATATTCAAGAGAAAATGGGTCTCATCCGGCCTAGTTCTTCTCCGTGGGGTTGTGGTGTTCTTTTTGTGAAGAAGGATGGAACGGACCGACTTTGTGTTGATTACCGTCCAGTGAACAAGAAGACCATCAAGAACAAATATCCACTTCCCAACATCAATGAGCTGTTCGAACAACTCAAAGGTGCCCAAGTATTCTCCAAGCATGATCTCCGTATGGGTTATCATCAGATTCGAATCCGTGAGCAAGATATTCCCAAGACGGCTTTCAGGACAAGCTTTGGTTCATATGAATACACTGTCATGTCTTTTGGTCTCGTCAACGCTCCTCCGACGTTCTCTCGCATGATGAATTTCATCTTCAACGCCTACATCAATGACTTCGTTTTGGTCTATCTCGACGACATTCTGGTTTTCTCCAAGAACAAGGAAGATCATGCCAAGCACTTGCGTTTGGTTCTCGATAAGCTCAGGGAGCACAAGTTCTACGCCAAGTTCTCCAAGTGTGAATTTTGGCTCGATGAGGTTCTTTATCTTGGTCATATCATCTCTGCCAAGGGCATTGCCGTGAATCCTGAGAAGGTGTCTGCAAATTGTGAATTGGGAACCTCCTCAGAACGTGAAGCAACTCCGTAGCTTCCTCGCTCTCGCAAGCTATTGTCAAAGATTCGTTGAAAACTTTTCTAAGATCGCGAAGCCTCTCTCAAATCTTCTCCAGAAGCACGTCAAGTACGTTCGGTCTCCGGAGTGTGATATTGCTTTCAACACTTTGAAAGAGAAATTGATCACTGCTCCAGTTCTCACTCCGCCTGATGAATCCAAGCCGTATGAGGTCTTTTGTGATGCCTCTCTCCAAGGTCTCGGCGCAGTATTGATGCAAGAGAAGAAAGTTGTTGCTTATACCTCTCGCCAGTTGAAGCCTAATGAGAAGAACTACCCCACTCATGATCTCGAGTTGGCGGCAGTTGTGCATGCTCTTTTGACTTGGAGACATCTTCTATTGGGAAGAAAAGTGGACATTTTCACTGATCACAAGAGTCTCAAGTACATCTTCACTCAGCCTAATCTCAACCTCAGGCAAACTCGATGGGTCGAAATGATTCAAGAGTATAATCTGAGTATTGAGTACACTCCAAGCAAGGCTAATGTGATTGCTGACGCATTGAGCAGGAAAGCTTATTGTAACAGTCTGATTCTCAAGCCTTATCAACCCGAGCTTTGTGAAGCTTTCCGCAAACTTAATCTGCAAGTTGTTCCTCAAGGATTCCTCGCCAACCTTCAAGTCTCTCCTACCTTGGAAGACCAGATTCGCCAAGCCCAGCTTCTTGATGCTATGGTGAAAAAGGTGAAGATTGGGATTGCCAAGAGCCAGTCCAAGTACAAGTGCTACCGCCTTGATGACAAGGACACTCTCTTCTTCGAGGATCGTTTTGTTGTACCCAAAGGTGACCTTCGTAAAGTGATCATGAACGAGGCTCACAATTCTCTCCTCTCTATCCACCCTGGGAGCACGAAGATGTATCAGGACCTCAAGCAAGCTTATTGGTGGACTCGAATGAAGCGCGAGATCACTCAATTCGTGAATGAATGTGATGTCTGCAGAAGAGTGAAGGAATAACACCAAAGGCCAGCAGGTCTCCTCCAACCTCTTGCCATTCCAGAATGGAAGTTTGACCACATTGAAATGGACTTCGTGACTGGGTTTCCAACGTCCAAGCGTGGAAATGATGCTATATTCGTTGTCATCGACAAACTCACCAAAGTGGCTCACTTTCTGCCTATCAAAGAGTCGATCACTGCAGCTCAATTGGCGGAACTCTATACCTCTCGTATTGTTTCTCTACACGGTATTCCACAAGTGATCTCTTCATACCGTGGTAGTATCTTTACCTCGAAGTTTTGGGATTCTTTTCAGAAGGCCATGGGCACGAACATCCGCTTCAGCACAGCCTTCCATTCTCAAACTAGCGGTCAAGTCAAGCGGGTCAACCAGATTCTTGAAGATATGCTCAGGGCTTGTGTGATCTCCTTCGGCATGAAGTGGGAGGATTGTCTTCCTTATGCTGAATTCTCCTACAACAACAAATTTTCAAGCAAGTTCGGGCAAGGCCCCATTTGAAATTATGTATGGCAGGAAGTGTCGTACCCCTCTCAATTGGTCTGAAACCGGTGAACGTCAGCTTTTGGGTAATGACTTAATCACAGAGGCGGAGGAAATGTGCAAAGTCATTCATGATAACCTCAAATCAGCCCAATCCCGCCAGAAGAGCTACTATGATAGTAAGCACCGCGATTTGGCTTTCGAGATCGGAGATCATGTTTACCTCCGTGTCTCTCCTATGAAAGGTACGCGTCGCTTCGGTATCAAAGGGAAGCTTGCCCCGAGATACGTGGGACCTTTCAAGATTGTCAGCAAGAGAGGCGACCTCGCCTATCAACTCGAGCTTACTTCAAACTTTGCAAATGTTCATGACGTGTTCCATGTCTCTCAGCTTCGAAAGTGCTTCAAGACTCCTGACCGCACCGTCAACTTCAAGGACATTGAGCTCCAAGAAGATCTCTCTTATCGTGAGCACCCAGTTGCTATTCTTGAAGAGACTGAACGCAAGACTCGCAACAAGTCAATCAAATTTCTCAAAGTCAAGTGGTCACACCATTCCGACCGTGAAGCTACCTGGGAACGCGAGGATCACCTCCATTCTGAGTACCCAGCGTTCTTTCAGTCCTAGATCTCGGGACGAGATCCTTTCATAGTGGTGGAGTGTTGTAACACCCCGGATGTAACTTTCCCAATTTGTACTCCAACTCTTGTCGTTTCCGGAGTTAAGTTATATTTATTTCCTCGGGTTCGGGTCTTTGTCTTCGTGTGTTGTTGTCGTTGTCATGCATCTCTTATCATGTCATCATGTGCATTGCATTTGCATACGTGTTCGTCTCATGCATTCGAGCATTTTCCCCGTTGTCCGTTTTGCATTCCGGCGCTTCGTTCTCCTCCGGTGGTCAATTCTAGATTTCTTTCGTGTGTGGGGATTAAACATTTCCGGATTGGACCGGGACTTGCCAAGCGGCCTTGGTTTACTACCGGTAGACCGCCTGTCAAGTTTCGTACCATTTGGACTTCGTTTATACTCCAACGGTTAACCGATGGACCAAAAAGGCCTCGTGTGTGTTGCAGCCCAACACCCCTCCAATTTGGCCAAAAAACCCACCTAACTCTGCTCCATCATCTAGAGTGTTCAATCACGATCGTGTGGCCGAAAACCGCACCTCATTTGAACTCTCCTAACTCCTCCTATGCCTATATAAAGACCCCTTCCCCGAAATCCGGATCCCCCTCGTCCTCAAACCCTAAATCCCAGATCCGCGCCGGCCGGACACGTCCGCCCCGGCCGGACGCGCCCACTCCCACGCTACCACGTGGCCTCCCGCCGCCGCCACACCCGCCAG
>NC_057794.1:147584824-147587172 GCF_018294505.1 Triticum aestivum | reverse complement strand
GGGCCGCGCCTCCTCCTCCAAGGCGCCTCGTCGCGCCGCCCTGCCTCGCGTCCGGCGCCGCCGCGCGCGCCCGCCGCCCCGCCGCGCAAGCTCGCCGCCGCCGCCTCCTCGTCGCTCCGGCCACTCCCCGGCCTCCTCCTCACCGGCCCCGGCCACCACGAGCTCGCCGGTGAACAGTGCTCACCGGATCCGACCTCGGTTCGCATGCCGGGTCAAACCCTAGATCCGGAGGTGTTTTTTTTGTCAAAGTCCCAGAATTCCAGATCCATGTGCCCTTCTTCCTAGCCCCGTAACTCTGCATCCATAGCTCTGATTCATGCATATAGCATATCAAAATGTTCATCCCAGAGAGTACATCATTTCATTCCATTGCATCATTTTCATTTGAGTTCATCTTGATGTCGGAAATGCTGTTAGAAGGGGGCTACTTGAGATAATTGTCAGATCTGCTACTCCATTTAGGTTTTTGTCATTTTTGCCATGATTAATGTGTGCATGATATGCCCTGATGCTCTGCATGTGTTTTGTTAAGGGTTTTGTCATATTTTCAGAGGTGCAACCCATGTATTTTTGTGATGTGTGTGGTGTCTTGTGCAAGCTTGCAAAGTGGTGCACTTGCTAATTTTGTTTTCAGGGGCAGTAATTTCACCAAGTCATGGAGCTGTTTATCTCATGATGCCATATGTTCATGTTGTTTCCTAGTGATCCGTGCCTCTTTTGAGGATGATCAGTAAGGATGTTTTGTTAATCTTGTAGTGCTCTATCCACCCATGTATTTGTTTGCAATTATGGAGCACCCTAGCTTGAATCAATCAAGCTCTACTTTTGCTACTTTGTGAACCTGGGCAGATTGTCAACTTGTTTGCAATTTTGTCGATGCTGTTGTAGTTGATCCGTGCATGCTATTCTATTGTTCTTGCCATGTCTAGCTTGAATTTTGTGCCTTCTTGATGGATGTATGCTTGTCTTGCCATGACTTGCACCGTAGTGAGTGCATCGAGCTTGTAAACATGCCTACTTGAGTTATATTTCAGCATGTGCCAGTTTTTCACCAAGTCTGAAAACTGATTATGTTTTTGCTATGTTCACGTGCTTGCAATTGTATTTTCTGATCCCTTTTGGCTCAAGGTCACTAAGGGACTTTTGTTAAGCTCTTTGAGTAGCTCCATGCCACGCTTTACTTTGCCATGTTCAGGTCCTATAGCTTGTAGTTTTGTTGCTCCGAAGAGTGCGACCTGATCTGAAATTCCAGACAAGTGTTGATTTCACTAAGTCTGAGATTTGTTTGTCATATACATTTTTGCCATGCTTGTTTGAACCTGTTAATGGATGAATTGGCCGTAGCTCAGTGCTAGACTTTTGTTAAGCATCTTGAATGCATACTTGCCATGTATTTTGTTGTCATGTTTGGGTGCTATAGCATGTTCATCTCATTGCATTTAGTTGGCTACTTGCTGTAAATCGCAGACCGGTGTCATATTTGAATCGCTTGCCATTTCCAAACCGTAAATCCGATTCCGGCGTTCTTTATATCGTTTTCAAGCGATTTCATCTCATCTTTCCAGTGGCACAATTAGAATTCCAAGTTGAGGCCAGGTTAATGCATTCCCTGTCATATCTTGCATAGGCATCCCGCATAGCATCCCGCATAGCATATCATCATTGCATCATATTGCTCGATCCTTGCACGTGGTTGATTGTGTCCTTGTTGCTTGTTTGTCTTGTTTGGGTAGATCCGAGATACGAGTTCGCTAACGAGGAGCCCGTTGAGTTTGCTTTCGAGGATCCAGTCAACTCTAACAACTGTGCAAGCAAGATGATCATACCCTCGAAATCACTACTATCTTTGCTATGCTAGTTTGCTCGCTCTTTTGCTATGCCAATGCTACGATGCCTACCACTTGCTTTCAAGCCTCCCAAATTGCCATGTCAAACCTCTAACCCACCATGTCCTAGCAAACCGTTGATTGGCTATGTTACCGCTTTGCTCAGCCCGTCTTATAGTGTTGTTAGTTGCAGGTGAAGATTGGAGGTCGTTCCTTGTTGGAACATTTATTTACTTGTTGGGATATCATTATAGTATCTTGTTATCTTAATGCATATATATACTTGGTGAAGGGTGGAAGGCTCGGCCTCTCGCCTAGTGTTTTGTTCCACTCTTGCCGCCCTAGTTTCCGTCATATCGGTGTTATGTTCCCGGATTTTGCGTTCCTTACGTGGTTGGGTTATAATGGGAACCCCTTGATAGTTCTCCTTGATTAAAGCTTTTCCAGCAATGCCCAACCTAGGTTTTACCATTTGCCACCTAGCCTCTTTTTCCCTTGGGTTCTACAGACTCAAGGGTCATC